>NC_135233.1:246804611-246814611 GCF_051348905.1 Ranitomeya variabilis | reverse complement strand
GCTCCGCAGGTGAGAGGCTCCGCGCTCACTGCTCCGGCGGAGATGCTGGGAGCGGAGGGGGACAGAGCACCTGTCCTGTACTGGATGGCTTCTTTTTACATTACATATTTTTTTCTATACATTTTTTTTTTGCTACAATCATTGTATTTCGTTTGCTTCCTCAATGCAAGAACGACATAAAATACCGATCGCCTAAAATCGTTTTTGAGATAGAAAAAAATATATAATTAGAATTTTCAGATTTATATTGGATTAATAATTTTAATTTCAACATAATACATCAAGAAATAGACGTAGGATCTAGAATCTTATTTTATTACTGGTTAATATAATGATATTATAGAAATACTTCTATATGCAGGAAAATGTAGAAACCAGCGAGTAACGATGATGCATAAAGTGACCGCGGAGATGCCGGCTCCCCTGGCAGGTGGCTCTATAGTGAGGGGGGTCGGGGTTATATATACACGGACTGTAGCTATATATCTAGCTATACATTAGATATTTATTTATTTCATGCTTAATCCACTTCTATCCGATTCCATTTTTCCCCAGAATATTTTTTATACTTTTACCACAACTTTGATCATATAGTTAAATACATGTAATCATTTCCATCCGATGATTAGAAGAATATTATATTTCTTGTTAACCCTCTTGTTACCCGATTGGCAGCTGCTCCAGGGGCCGTTATCAATTAACCCCGGAGTAACTGGTTCCTGTGACTGGGGGACATTGTGATACTGGCGGGGGACGCGCTGTACATCTGTCCCACAGCCCCCACATTACAGGACGGGCTCAGGGGTCCGCACAGAAGCTAAACAGTCAGTATTAGGCCATGGTCACATGCTCAGGGTTTTACATCAGTATTTGTAGACGAAACCAGGAGTGGGTGATAAATACAGAAGTGGTGACGTGTCTCCGTTATACTTTTCCTCTGATTGTTCCTCTCCTGGTTTTCGTTTACAAATACTGATGTACAAAAATCACCATATACTGGTAGTGTGAACGTGGTGTAATATGTGCTGCATTCAGGGGTATAGCAATACATCAATAGAAGGATCAGTTATAGCACTTCTTGTTTTATCTAAGTGTCTTCATATCCCATAGCCAGCCATCTAGCTCTCCCTTATTGCTGTCACATTGCTCTCTGTTATCTTACACTCCATTTTATACATTATTAGATATCTTGTAATTGAATACATTTGTATTTGAGATACAGAGCATAAAATAAAATGCAATTGTAAGAAATAATCATAGAAAGGGTATTGTTATATGCAGATAATAACGTGTCCAGACTAGTGAGCCTAGTGTTACTGCAAAATTAAGATATATAAATAGATAGATAGATGATAGATAAATTAATTCAACACTCTTGATGCAAAAATAGAAGCAAAGCCCCCAATGTATCACCAAAGCCGCTTACAAAAAAACTAAAAAAATAAAAAAATAAAATATGAAGTCAGTACTCTAAAATCAGATTGTGAGAAAACGATTTTTAATCAGTCCATGCATTCAATCCATAGACAAAAATAGAACGATGACAGATAATGGAGAGATGATAAATAGATAGATAGAAAGATAGATAGATGATGATAGATAGATAATAGATGGATAGATAATAAATAGGTGATAGATAGATAGATAATAGATGGATAGATAGATAATAGATTATAAAGATATTCAGAAAGACAGAGGAATTACATATATAATTTGTAAAGAAAACAAGATTGATAAATGTAGAATAGAGAGCAGGAGAGAGTGAGAAAAGTAGGGGTTAGATAGATATGGGAGAGAGATAGCTGGATAAATTCAGCTCTTCCCACAGGTCCATATTTCTATGAGCCCCTTTTGTGTGTTTGCCTCTATTGCCCCCCAGTGTGATGCCCCTCTCTCAGTTATGATCAGTGGCGATACTATCCTGCTGGCACTGACACAATTCATCCTGCAGCTTCTTCTACCTGAGAGGTGCAGGTTTCTCATATTTGCTGCAGGAGCGAGTGTCTGCTGGAGCAGTCCCTGCCTCCAATGTTACACCATGGGATATAGAATGATTAGACCCCCTCCAACATGGACCCCAACACCTCCTGCAACCAAATGTCAGGTGACTCCATACAGAATAGATTTCTGAAGAGTTTATCGCCAGTTGCATATTAAGGTATGTCTGGTGTCTCATACTTTAGCTAGATGGATCGATGGAAGATACATAGAAGGATATGGGATAGATTAATATATATATAGATATATATATATAGATATATATATATAGATATATATATATAGATATATATATATATATATATATATATATATATATATATATATGTATATATGTGTATATATATATTCACACACACGTTATTGAAATATAGATCTGCAATAGATATGATTAATAGACAGATACATAGAAGATACATAGATGATCAATATGAGAGATGGATTATATATCATATACCTATCACATCACCTGTTATATTCATACTATAGCTGTAATTTATGTGTGTGTGTATATATATGATAGATATAATATCTATCAATCTATTTTCTATCTAAAAATTTCCAAATCTCTTATTCTTTATCTAGATGGATGATATAAGAGACAGATAAATAAACAGGAAATACACACACACACACACACACACACACACACACACACACACACACACACACACACACACACACACACACACACACACACACACACACACACACATATATGTACACAGATTGCTTTGAAATACATAAATATGAAATATCTGTATAGCCAATGTCCATCTGTGATCTAGATTTCCATTATCCATCCTACCATCTTTCTAATATTTTCTTTCCAACAATTACAGCCCGGTATTTATCTTACCAATATTTATCCGAGTTTTTTTTCTTTCCAATACCTGTTCAATACATGTTGAAATATAAATATCTTTCCCATATCTGTCTAGAATTTCTATATCTCATAAATACCTACATATCTATTTATCCACCTCATATCTAATGATTGTCTAAAATCTATATCTCATATCTGAATATCCTAATATCCATCTATCCCATATCTATCTATCTGTCATCTGTTATCTACATCTATCTATCTATCTATCTATCTATCTATCTATCTATCTATCTATCTATCTATCTATCTATCTATCTAAATCCATCTATCACATATATATCCATTATCTATCTCATATCTACAGTATCTATCTATCTATCTATCTATCTATCTATCTATCTATCTATCTATCTATCTATCCTCTCTCTCTGTGTTTTGTAGTGTGTCCTTTCTCCTCCCCATCTGTGTACATTGTATATGGGGTGGTACTAAAAGTTACCTGCTCACATCATTAACCCTTAATAGACAGTTGAAGCTAATAGTTGCAATTAACCCTTTCCTCTCTCTCTAAAAAAAGCAGTGAAAATAGCAGGAGGAGATGAAGAGTCGTCCATTGTGCAGCATCCCCCCTTCCTCCCTCATTAATCACCCTCATCCTCATTTTATGGTATTAGTGTCGTCCGACTCCTTCAAAAGTGCCAGATCAATAAGGCGTAAAATTATTATTAAAGACTAAAAGTTGGATATAACGGTGAAACATCTCCCACCTTTCACCAAAATGTGTTTCATATACTCACAAAATGTAGGCAAATGGGACATTGATTTTGAATTCATCCTCAGCATACACCTCAGCACTAGACTTGATTTCCCCAGACGCCTTTTTACTCCAAAGATCAGTGTCAATAAAATTTATCAGGGTTCTGACTAACTGAGCTTTTATCGAGCTGCCCACAGCTTCCAGGGTAAACTGTTATTCCAGGGCCTGGGCCACAGAGACTTAACTCTCACTGTGCCGGCCCTACCCCATTCCCACGCCTTGTACCCTGGAGGGCACACCTATGACCAGGAGGAGCAAATGCCCTGGGGATCAAACCTCCTCAGTACAGGGCCTCCTGGTCTCTTAGCATTGTATGTGGCACTGTATGGTGATAATACTATTGTGGCACTGTATGGCGGTAATATTATTGTGGCACTGTATGGCGGTAATATTATTGTGGCACTGTATGGCGGTAATATTATTTTGAAACAATATGGCGGTAATATTATTGTGGCACTTTATGGCGGTAATATTATTTTGAAACAATATGGCGGTAATATTATTGTGGCACTGTATGGCGGTAATATTATTTTGAAACAGTATGGCGGTAATATTATTGTGACACTATGGCAGTAATATTATTGTGACACTGTATGGCGGTAATATGACACTATATGGAAATATTGTGGCACTGTATGGCGGTAATATTATTGTGGCACTGTATGGAAATATTATTGTGGCACTGTATGGTGATGATATTGTGCCACTGAATGGTGATATTATTGTGGCACTGTACAGTAAAGTTATTGTGGCACTGAATCGCTGTAATATTGTTGCACTTTATGACAATGTTATTTTGGTACTGTATTGCAGTAATAACATTGTGGCACTGTATGGCGGTAATATTATTGTGACACTATGGCAGTAATATTATTGTGACACTGTATGGCGGTAATATGACACTATATGGAAACATTGTGGCACTGTATGGCGGTAATATTATTGTGGTCCAGTATGGAAATATTATTGTGGCACTGTATGGCGATATTATTGTGCTACTGAATGGTGATATTATTGTGGCACTGTACAGTAAAGTTATTGTGGCACTGAATCGCTGTAATATTGTTGCACTGTATGACAATGTTATTTTGGCACTGTATGGCAATGTTATTGTGGCACTGTCGTACTATTGTGTCACTGTTTGACAATATTATTATTGTGACACTGTATATTATTATGGCACTGTATTGAAATGTTATTGTTGCACTGTATGGCAGTTGTACTATTGTGTCACTGATGATATTATTGTGGCACTGTATGGCAATGTTATTGTGGCACTGTCGTACTATTGTGTCACTGTTTGACATTATTATTGTGACACTATATATTATTGTGGCACTGTATTGAAATGTTATTGTGGCACTGTATGGCAGTTGTACTATTGTGTCACTGATGATAATATTATTGTGGCACTGTATGGCAGGGCTAACCAGGCATGAGCCCTTTTGCTTACTGCCAGGGGAGACACCAGTAAGTAAATAAAGTTAGGTCAGCAATCTGACCCTTTGTCCTAGGTAAAAGAAAGTTTAGGTACAACTCTAAAGGTACCTTCACACGAA
Organism: Ranitomeya variabilis; assembly: GCF_051348905.1. Taxonomy (NCBI): domain Eukaryota; kingdom Metazoa; phylum Chordata; class Amphibia; order Anura; family Dendrobatidae; genus Ranitomeya; species Ranitomeya variabilis. The sequence goes on along the minus strand of NC_135233.1, from coordinate 246,809,408 downwards.
GCGACGCTGCAGCGATAGCGACAACGATGTCGATCGCTGCAGCGTCGCTGTTTGGTCGCTGGAGAGCTGTCACACAGACCGCTCTCCAGCGACCAACTATGCCGAGGTCCCCTGGTAACCAGGGTAAACATCGGGTAACTAAGCGCAGGGCCGCGCTTAGTAACCCGATGTTTACCCTGGTTACCAGCGTAAAATCTAAAAAAAACAAACAGCACATACTTACATTCACGTCCCCCTGCGTCCACTTCCTGACTGACTGAGCGCCGTACAGTGAGAGCAGAGCGGTGACGTCACCGCTGTGCTGCTTTCACTTTCACTTTGCGGCGCTGAGTCAGAGGAGGAAGCAGACTGCAGGGGACGCAATGTGAGTATGTGCTGTTTGTTTTTTTTACATTTTACGCTAGTAACCAGGGTAAACATCGGGTAACTAAGCGCGGCCCTGCGCTTAGTAACCCGATGTTTACCCTGGTTACCAGTGTAAAATATCGCTGGTATCGTTGCTTTTGCTTTCAAACACAACGATACACAGCGATCGGACGACCAAATAAAGTTCTGGACTTTATTCAGCGACCAGCGACATCACAGCAGGATCCTGATCGCTGCTGCGTGTCAAACGAAACGATATCGCTAGCGAGGACGCTGCAACGTCACGGATTGCTAGCGATATCGTTATAATGTCGTTTCGTGTGAAGGTACCTTTAGTATGGCAGTATATTTTATACAGTACACAGCAGTATATGTTGTGTGAATACTCTTGGATATTTTGTGAGTACTATTTGTCCATATTATATTGACTCTATATGGTACTGATGGTAGCATTTCATGGGTACAGTATGTTAAGAAATGTTATCCAGTTTCCATCAGTATATTTTCTGCAGATATTTTTTGAGTACTATATAGCAGTATTATACAGATTCCATTTGGTAGTAATATTATATGGTCACTATATGATAGTATGTTTCATACAGTACAGAGCAGTATGTGTTCTGTGGGCAAATAAAGCTATTTTTTTAATACCATATGGCGGTATTAAAAATTGTAGCTTCTATATTTTACTGTTATGGGACACTAATGGTAGTGTTATGTGTACATTTAGTATGTGTTACCCATAATATAGGAATGTATACTATGTGGTATAGCAGCATAATATTTGAGTACTATATTATATGATACTGTTATTTTATATACTGTACAGTAGCATTACACAGGCATTGTATGATGGCGTACTATATCCAGTATATATCAGTATGTTCTCTGATCACAGTAAGATATTGAGTTCTACATAACAGTATTATATATTGATTGTATATGGTACTGTTATTTGGAAACTACACTGTAGGGGCACTGTATGATAGTATAATTTAACCCGTACATATATATATGTTTTTTTTTTAACACAGTAGGAAAAGGTTTTCGAGTACTATATGGCAGTATTCCATATTTGAAGTGGTATTGTTCTTTTGTCATTACATGGTAGTGTTATGTGGATACTGTATGGTAGTATATTTTATCTTCTATAGAGGAGCATATGTTCTGTTGGAACAGTAGCACATTTTTTTTAGCATATTGCGTTATTTTATAGATTATATATGGTAATGTTATTTGGACACTGCATGGCAACACTAACGTTATGTGGGCTACCCCACACTGCTCATCCAATATATAGCAGTAAATGTTCTATGCGGCGGTATTATTTGGGTTCTTTAGGAAACTTATATGGAGACTATTTGGCTTTGTTATGTGGGTACTGTATATCAGTATAAATTATCCAGAATATAGCAGGATATTATTTAAGTGCTATATAACATTATTATTAGGCTTCTGTATAGAACGGCTATGTGGACACTATATGGTACTATTATGTGGGTACTGTAAAGTAGTATAAATCGAGTCTATAGCATACATGTTCTGTGATGCACTAAAGAGCACCATGTGATGGTATTAGTAAGGTTTTATATGGAACTGTTATTTACCCACCATATGGTACCATTATGTGGTTACTGTATGTGGGTAGTATGCAATTATTAGAATATACTATAGCAGTATATTTTATGTGAATGCAGTTCAATATTAGTTGAGTGCTATATGGCACTACTATTAGGCCTCTATATAATCAAATGAATGATCAGAGAGGACGTCATCCATGCAGCCAGGCTCGGACTGGCCCATAGGGTAACAGGGGAATCCTCCGGTGGGCCTCTGTGCAGATCTGGCCCCCCAACCCCACTGTATGAGCAGTACTTGGCATAATTCAATTGATTCTGTACAGAAAAAAGCAGCATCTCATCATTCATTAATCAAACTACCCAATGCATTATTATATAGAGATATAGGTCAATTTGTGAACGAGGGCAGTGTAATATTTGTATGCATGTGAAAAGTGGGCCCCCAAAGTCAATGTTACTGGTGGGCCCTTGGCACCCCAGTCCGACACTGCTGGCAGCTATATACTGTATGTAAGGACTGGACCGGCACCAGGGCCCATGGGCCGTAGACTCATAACGGGCCTGACCGTGGCCAGTATAGCGCTTGATTAGAGAGATGGTCGTGGGACCACCGAGCCCAATGGGGCCTGGCATTGCCAAGACTGCCTGGTGCTGACCCGCTCACCCCAACCCTGTGCAATCATACTAGACATTAAATGGGGGATATCTCTTTCAAAATGCAAACCCCAAACCAACATAACTGCATGTTTAGTGAATCTGAATTAGCTCAACACTTTCCTTCAAACATAGCAGACTGAGTATGTTATGTAACGATTTCCTGTGTAGCAGAGCTGTGTGTGCTATGTCACTGTGTAGCAGAGCTGTGTGTGCTATTTCACTATTTCCTATATAGCAGACCTGTGTGTGCTATGTCACTTTCCTGTGTAGCAGAGCTGTGTGTGCTATGTCACTATTTCCTGTGTAGCAGAGCTGTGTGTGCTATGTCACTGTTTCCTATGTAGCAGAGCTGTGTGTGCTATGTCACTTTCCTGTGTAGCAGAGCTGTGTGTGCTATGTCACTATTTCCTGTGTAGCAGAGCTGTGTGTGCTATGTCACTGTTTCCTATGTAGCAGAGCTGTGTGTGCTATGTCACTTTCCTGTGTAGCAGAGCTGTGTGTGCTATGTCACTATTTCCTAGGTAGCAGAGCTGTGTGTGCTATGTCACTATTCCCTGTGTAGCAGAGCTGTGTGTGCTATGTCACTATTTCCTAGGTAGCAGAGCTGTGTGTGCTATGTCACTATTTCCTGTGTAGCAGAGCTGTGTGTGCTATGTCACTATTTCCTGTGTAGCAGACCTGTGTGTGCTATGTCACTATTTCCTGTGTAGCAGACCTGTGTGTGCTATGTCACTATTTCCTGTGTAGCAGAGCTGTGTGTGCTATGTCACTTTTTCCTGTGTAGCAGAGCTGTGTGTGCTATGTCACTATTTCCTGTGTAGCAGAGCTGTGTGTGCTATGTCACTATTTCCTATGAAGCAGAGCTGTGTGTGCTATGTCACTATTTCCTATGTAGCAGTGCTGTGTGTGCTATGTCACTATTTCCTGTGTAGTAGAGCTGTGTATGCTATGTCACTATTTCCTATGTAGAAGAGCTGTGTGCGCTATGTCACCATTTCCTGTGTAGCAGAACTCTGTGTGTTGTCACTATTTCCATTGTAGCAGAGCTGTGTGTGCTATGTCACTATTTCTTATGTAGTAGTGCTGTGTATGCACAGAGCTGAGTTTGCTATGCAACTATTTTGCCTTAAAATAAAAAGTAGATGCACTAGCAGTCCTATGGAAAGCCATATCTAGATTTATAGAGGCCTAGCTATGGTGGGGGGGACTGGATTGGCATGGGTCCTAAATATTAATACAAGGGGGTGCCAACAAGTCCCTCTGCCTTGGCTAGGGTTTTAGCTAAAGAGCAAGGGCAATGAACCAAATCTTTGCTTTGGGTAAATTAAATCCTAACCACTACCAGTTACCATTTGAAGTGCTCTTTTAAATGACATCCTGTACTCTGCTACCGCTCTTTACAATGCTGTACAGCTCTGCTACATCTGTATCTTTCCCTATACAGCTCTGCTACCTCTCTTTACAATGCTGTACAGCTCTGCTACATCTGTATCTCTCTATATATAGCTCTGCTACCTCTCTTTACAATGCTGTACAGCTCTGCTACATCTGTATCTTTCCCTATACAGCTCTGCTACCTCTCTTTATAATGCTGTACAGCTCTGCTACATCTGTATCTTTCCCTATACAGCTCTGCTACCTCTCTTTACAATGCTGTACAGCTCTGCTACATCTGTATCTTTCCCTATACAGCTCTGCTACCTCTCTTTACAATGCTGTACAGCTCTGCTACATCTGTATCTCTCTCTATATAGCTCTGCTACCTCTCTTTACAATGCTGTACAGCTCTGCTACATCTGTATCTTTCCCTATATAGCTCTGCTACCTCTCTTTATAATGCTGTATAGCTCTGCTACATCTGTATATTCTTCTACAAGATATTTATTTGGATATTTAGTAGTTAAAAGTGTCTGATCCGAATTAAGGTTTTCTGAAAGAAGTGAAAAAAAAAAATTGAAATATGAAATAAAAGAAAAATAAATGTGTTTGGTTTTCTTGTAGACATCAGGTAGAATAATTAGAGCCCTGCTTCTGCCTGAGACAATCTCCATTATTCATGTATTTTCTGGCCACATAAAAATGACAGATCGCAGCGGTGGCAATGAGGGTCCTGGGGTGGGGGCTGACGATCATAGTGCACATTGGGTGTTGCAGCCATCAGGTGTATGGCGCTCACACACTCCCCCTGGTGTCC